>NC_069499.1:1559477907-1559490407 GCF_027579735.1 Bombina bombina | reverse complement strand
GATTCCCTACACATTTGTACACATCTGAGCCTTTTCGAAGGTTTCTGGTACAGTCCTGAAATTATTTTTACACAGATAACAGGGCTCACATAGATAATCCCCAATTGCTTTGGGAAACAGCGAAAGTGGTATTATCAGGGAACATAATTTCTTATGCTGCCAATTTAAGGCATAGAGCGCAGCAAAAATATCTCTCTCTACAAAAGGGGGTGGTTGCAGCATATCAAGAGCACTGTGCAACCCACCTCAGGACAGCATATGACACCTATCTGGCAATTAAGGAAGAGCTAGACTTGATAAAAAGAGATTCAAAGTTTTATAGGTTTGGAAACCGATCCGGGAAGCTTTTGGCGACCCTGGTAAGAGGTAACTGAGCAAGAAAGGATATTGCCTCTATAAAAAGTGGAGACCGCTATAACACTTCTTCGGAAGATATTGCCAAAAGATTTGTGGAATACTATACATCATTGTATTCTAGACAGTCTACTGGGGATGAGAAGGCGAGAGCATCCTTCTGGGCCTCTATTAACCTACCCCAAGTGACTCGAGACCAACTGGAAGCCTTAAATGCACCAATTGTCATGGAAGAGCTGAATCATACACTCAGCAGTATGGCACTTGGCAAGGCGCCTGGACCAGACGGTCTTCCCATAGAATTTTATCGCATTTTGCAGATCAAGCTGCAAGAGCTCTTTTGCCCTACTTCCAGGATGAGGCGGCGCCTTCTACTTCTTTCTCAGCTGCGCATATCACACTTATTCCCAAAATGGGGAAGGACCCAAGTAGACCAGATTCTTATCGGCTGATATCACTCCTAAATGTTGATTATAAAATCTTTATGGCGGCTTACAGTCCTTCTGCCGCTGCTCCTTCACGCAGACCAGACAGGCTTTGTATACAAGAGGTCTTCAGTGGTCAACCTCAGACGGGTCATACAGACAATAGATTTCTGCTGGAGGAGGGGAGGAGACACACAAAGGGATGATCTTTCGGAGGCCTTCCTGCTGTCATTGGATGCGGAGAAGGCCTTTGATCGGGTAGAATGGGATCACCTTTATGACACAATGAAGCGTTTCTGCATCACGGTCCCTTCCTGCAAATTATTAAAAATATATACTCTCATCCCATCACTCGCATATTAACAAATGGTATCTTTTCACCAGACATTCACCTACAACGTGGCACAAGACAGGGTTGTCCTCTTTCCCCCCTTCTTTTCGATTTGGCTTTGGAGCCCCTTGCCTCAAAATTAAGACAGGTCTTTCAGGGCATCGCGGTACACGGCAAACCCCAACAAATAGCGCTCTACACTGATGACATGCTTCTATTTGTCGAGAACCCCTCTGAACATATTCCCAGAATCTTACAAACCATACAGGACTTTGGTGTATTCTCTGGATACAAGGTCAATGAGACTAAATCAGAGATCTTGTGGCTGAACAAGCATTCAGATGCTTATACCAAATATCCTTTCACTGTCGCAGACACTAATCTCACCTATTTGGGCATTCATTTGGTCAGGAATCCACACTGATTATACGACCAAAATATTGCCAAACAATGTGCTACCATCTGTGCTCAGTTGCAATTATGGAAATCATTACCATTATCCCTTATGAGTCGAGTGAGCCTCCATAAGATGGTCACACTGCCGCGGCTACTTTACCCTATACTCATGCTCCCCTTCCTGTTATCTAAGGCAGATCTCAGGGCCCTGAATGGAGCTGTGAGAGGATTTTTGTGGTGAGGAAGTAAACCGCGCATCGCCACCTCCTTCTTACACCAGCCGTATGGAGAGGGTGGCTTAGGTCTGCCGGACTTTAAACTTTATAACTGGGCTGCTTTAATTAGAATTGTACTGGACTGGCAGCTGGATACCTCACACTTTGGGGACCTGGAGAGTGCGGTGTTGGCCCCTATTGGGGTAGCATATGCTCCTTATCTACATCTGGGGGACTCCCACTCACACTTTAAGTCCTCCATCCTATTCAAGGGACCTTTGGCTGCATGGCGTAGGTCTCACAGAATGTTGGGCCTGACTTGCCCTTCCCCTAGACTATTACCCTTGGTTGGGAACCTTGACTTCCCGGCGGGTTCAGATACCCTGCCTTTCATGCAGTGGAGAGAGAAGGGTATTAGAGTGGTGGGGGACCTCCTGGACCCCTTACGCACATGACTAAAACATTTCATAGTCTCAGTACTAAATTCTCCCTCCTGAACAACCAATTCTATGCGTACTTACAGGCACGCCACTATACAGACACACTTAGGAGAAATTACCCCAATTTTTGGAGTACACCTCCTTTTGCCATTACACATCTTTTCCTTGTCTGGGATCTATAAGACCCTTCTACATAAGTCAAACTCTAAAACACAGTCTCAAATACTGGACAAATGGTCGCGGAGGGGTATGAATGATATACCTTACTCAACACTACAAAAAAGCCTAGAGCTTGCCAAAAAGGCGACACTAAGCATGACATTCCGGGAGGCACAGATACGAATGATACACTTTGATTATATCACGCCAAAAAGACTGTCCAACTGGAACCCTCAGCAACCAAATAATTGCGGAAAGTGTGGGGCGGGGGCTCCGGATGTTCCTCACTATCTTTTCAATTGTCCATTAATTAGGCAATTCTGGTACTTCATACAGTTTTGGCTAGGAAAGGCGCTGGGGACCACCGTCATTCTTGATATTAAGCAGATCTCTCTTTTTGATTGGGAGGGTCAACCGGGAAAACCCCATAAGTTACTAACTCTATTTATGCTTGTGGCTAGAAACTGCATGAACTGCATGAACTGGATGAACAGTAGTGTCCCGACCATTTCACAGTTCAAACGGGGGGTGTATAGACTGTTATTTACTGAACAATTTGATGTAAAACTAGATGTTGAACGCAGACTACAACCGTTTCTAAACAAGTGGGAACCCTTCTTACTTAAACAGAATCTAGCAATACTAAAGCAAGTGCTGGGCCCCTTTGCTCAGACAGAATTACTACTTTCAGAGTCACTGAGAGGCAACTGGCTAAGACTATATGAAACTGAAAAGGCTGGGAGAGGTAGTCAAGGGTGTGAGATACTGTTGTCACAGCTATTGATTTGAGGTGAGATGGTGAAAGGCTACTCTGATTAATTAGGGGAGGATCGATGGGGTGGGAGGAGGATGAGAGATGGAGGTAGAATGGTGGTGTAACTCCGCACCATTCCCTTCCCCCTTTTTTTTTCTGAGGCAACAGGATCGCATTGAGCAAGTCATTCCTACACACAAATAAGACCCCATGTTTTTCATGGATAATTAGTGTTCAATTATAGTTTATAAATAATAAAATTAAAGGGTGTCGAAACCACGTTCAACTTACACTATTTGCTGTAGCTGGATTGTGATTGTTATTCTGATTAAGGTTATGTGAATGGACGGAGCTTACTGTAGTTAAAACTCTATTGTTAGCAAGCAAACGTCCAATGATGTATTCTTGCTCATTGACAAAAATGTCTTTCTTTTGAATCTCTGTTCCATGAGTTTGCACGGATACATTTATGCTTTATTTGTAACTTCTTGACAACCCTTGTTAATAAAAAGAATAAAAAAAACCCAACTGTATATATATATATATATATATATATATATATATATATAACCAACAGACTAATTTAGATGGTGGCAAATGAGATGATAACACCAACCCCGGACTGAAGAGGTCAGCGGCCTGATCTAGAGAACAGCAGAGGACTTTGCTTGGCTGGAGATGTTACTACGGGTGTTTTTCAAGTTCTCCTGTCCTACCTATCCATGAGGGTGGGACTCTCCAGTTAACTGAAGTAATCAGTCCCGCCCTCATCAACCTGGCCATCACTCCCCTTGTTCACCATCTCCATGCGCTCTTGGCTGTGACCTCCTGCCACAAGGGATAGCATCTCAGGTATCCCTTGCCACCACCAACCCAAACTGACTTAACCGAAGGGCGCAAAAGCCCCCTTTATATCCCCTAGAAATAGGTCTAATCCTACATCTGTTAAATGGACCCCGTCGGGTTTAAAGAGCTCCCACTTATCGGCCGTAATGGAATCGTGACGTACCACGAAACCCTGTGAACCAGTGACTCTCGCCCCCACATCTCTATTCAACTTGTTCCTATTTCTGTAGGCTGCACTGGAGGAACTCATATATCGCCAATGGCATCTAGCTATAACGTTGGACCAGTCTAATGTAACTTCAGGGACCCAGGCCCTAATCCAACCTAAGTCAGATTGTATCAATTTTGTTAGGTCAAGGGCTGGGATTGCTCCCATATAATTTCCTCGGACCTGCAAGACTCGTAATACCAGCGGGTGTTAAAAAGCAGCGTTAGGACCTCTTAATGCTGCTTTTTAATAAACCTAACGCACAACTCATAATCTAGCCGAATATTATCCAAAATAATAAAAATGATTGCTATTCTAATACTCCGTTTAAAAAAATTACAACAAACACCCCCTAACATTACAAAACCCCACCCCCAAACCCACAAAATAAAAAAACCTAACTTAAAAAAAAAAATCTTCCCACTTAAGCAACGCTGGTATTGAGGTGAGATGTGGAGCTAAATTTTGCTCAACGCTCACTTTTCTGAGGCTAACGCCGGCTTGAAGAAAGCTTGTAATACCAGCGTTGTCTTAAGTGAGCGGTGAGAAAAAAAGGCTTGTTAGCCCCGCACACCATTACCGATAAAAACTTGTAATCTAGCCGATAGTTTATAAAGACTACTACAATTAGGGTCTAATTGATCTTCTAGGCCTCCTTAAAGGTACAGTATGCCTTACTGCTGCAGAAACAGAATTCACTCTATCAAATACTTATCATAACAGACTGCCGATTCCATATTTTGGCTTGTGTATTATGTAACAAACAGCCTTTGTACAAGTTTAGTCTCTCTATATTATTATTATTATTATTATTATACTTTATTTATGAATACGTTGCATATGTTACTTAAATGCAGATCTTCTAATAGCAGGGGAATCTAGAGTTAATGTAATCTAAATAAGAGAGTCTAGGTCAAGGCATTACAGGTAAAAGCAGCAAAAATCATTAAACAAATGCAGTGTCCACAAACAAGCTAAAGTCATAAACCAAGTCAGTCCAAACAAACGGCTAGATTACGAGTCTTGCGTTATGAGTAAAAAAGCAGTGTTAAGCCTCATAACGCTGCTTTTTTACTACCACTGGTATTATGAGTCTTGCAGATTTAGGGGCACCACACACTTTTTTGGCCTTACCGCAAATCAACTTGCGCAAATTGCGTTTAGTCTTTTTTCTATGGGACTTCCATAGCGCCGGTATTACGAGCTTGTCCTGGGAGGCCAAAAAGTGAGCGGTACACCCTATCCCGTCAAGATTCGTACCGCATTTTAAAGTCAGTAATTATGAGTTTTACACTACATAAAGCATAAAACTCATAACTAAAGTGCTAAAAAGTACACTAACACCCATAAACTACCTGTTAACCCCTAAACCGAGGCCCCCCCGCATCGCAATCACTAAAATAAAATTATTAACCCCTAATCTGCCACTCCGCCACTATAATAAACATATTAGCCCCTAAACTGCCGCACTCCCGCCTCGCAAACATTAGTGAAATATTATTAACCCCTAATCTGCTTTCCCTAACATTGCCGTCACCTACCTACATTTATTAACCCCTAATCTGCCGCCCCCAACGTCGCCGCCACTATACTAAATTTATTAACCCCTAAATCTAAGTCTAACCCTAACACCCCCTAACTTAAATATAATTTAAATAAATCTAAATAAAACTTACTATTAAACGGACAGTATACACTCATTTTCATATAACTGCATGTAATAGACACTATTATAAAGAATAAGATGCACAGATACTGATATAAAAATCCAGTATAAAACTGTTTAAAAACTTACTTAGAAGTTGTCAGTTTGGCTCTGTTGAAAAGGTAGCTGGAAAGCCCACTGCAAGTGGATAATAAGACACTACCCCCTCCCCCTTCTTTTGCATATGAAAAGACCCTTTACACAAACAGGAGCAAGCTGGAGAAGGTAGCTGACGGTATTCACATAAAACTTTGGGGCTTGGTTAGGAGTCTGAAAATCAGAGCAATATTATTTAAAAATAAGCAAAACTATACATTTATTTTTTAAAAAAACTGTATGGGCTATATAAATAGATCATCTACAAAACATTTATGCAAAGAAAAAATGAGTGTATATTGTCCCTTTAATAAAAAAATAAATCCTATTTAAAACTAAATAATTACCTGTAAAATAAACCCCAAGCTTGCTACAATATAAATAGTAGGGAAATTTTTTATTTTACAGGCAAGTTTGTATTTATTTTAACTAGGTAGAATAGTTACTAAATAGTTATTAACTATTTAATAACTACCTAGCTAAAATAAATACAAATTGACCTGTAAAATAAAACCTAACCTGTTTTACACTAACACCTAACTTAACCCTACAATTAAATAAATTCCCTAAATTAAATACAATTAACTAAATTCAAAACAATTAGCTAAATTAAAAAAAACAACACTAAATTATAGAAAATAAAAAACAAATTACAAGATCTTAAAAATAATTACAACTAATCTAATAGCCATATCAAAATAAAAAGCCCACCCAAAATACCCCCCCTAGCCTAAACTACCAATAGCCCTTAAAAGGGCCTTTTGCAGGGCATTGCCCCAAAGAAATCAGCTCTTTTACCTGTAAAAAAAATACAAACAACCCCCCCAACAGTAAAACCCACCACCCACACAACCAACCCCCCCAAATAAAACCCTAACTAAAAAAAACTAAGCTCCCCATTGCCCTGAAAAGGGCATTTGGATGGGCATTGCCCTTAAAAAGGCATTTAGCTCTATTGCGGCCCAAAGCACTAACCTAAAAATAAAACCTACCCAATAAACCCTTAAAAAATTCTAACACTAACCCCCGAAGATCCACTTACCGGGAGAAGTCTTCATCCAAGCGACAAGATGTTCTCAACGAAGCCGGCAGAAGTGGTCCTCCAGATGGGCAGAAGTGGTCCTCCAGACGGTCAGAAGTCTTCATCCAGACAACATCTTCTATCTTTATCCATCCGGCGTGGAGCGGGTCCATCTTCAAGACATCCTGCGCGGAGCATCCTTTTCCAACAACGACTACCCGACGAATGAAGGTACCTTTAAGTGACGTCATCCAAGATGGTGTCCCTTAGATTCCGATTGGCTGATAGAATTCTATCAGCCAATCAGAATTAAGGTTGAAAAAATCCTATTGGCTGATCCAATCAGTCAATAGGATTAAGCTCGCATTCTATTGGCTGATTGGAACAGCCAATAGGCCCTTTTAAGGGCTATTGGTAGTTTAGTTTAGGCTAGGGTTTTTTTATTTTGGGTGGGCTTTTTTTATTTTGATAGGGCTATTAGATTAGGTGTAATTAGTTTAAAGATCTTGTAATTTGTTTTTTGTTTTCTGTAATTTAGTGGGTTTTTTTTTGTAATTTAGCTAATTGTTTTGAATTTAGTTAATTGTATTTAATTTAGGGAATTTATTTAATTGTAGGGTTAGGTTAAGTGTTAGTGTAAAACAGGTTAGGTTTTATTTTACAGGTCAATTTGTATTTATTTTAGCTAGGTAGTTATTAACCCCTTAACGACCGAGGACGTGCAGGGTACGACCTCAGAAAAAAGGCAGTTAACACCTGAGAACGTACCCTGCACGTCCTCGGTGTGGAAAGCAGCTGGAAGCGATCCTGCTCGCTTCCAGCTGCTTTCCGGTTATTGCAGTGATGCCTCGATATGGAGGCATCCTGCAATAACCTTTCACGGCCATCCGATGCAGAGAGAGCCACTCTGTGGCCCTCTCTGCACCGGACATCGATGGTGGGTGGGAGCCGGTGTGGGAGGTGGGTGGCGGCCATCGATGGCCCTGGTCACGAGGGGGCGGGGGCGGGCGCGTGCACGGGGAGGGAGCGGGTGGGAACCGCTACACTACGGAAAAAATGTGTCCCAAAACAATAAAAGTGGGACAAAATTTAAATAAAAAAGCCCTTAGGTGTGATTTAGGTGGTGGGGGTTGGTTCGTGGGGGGGGGGGGGGGTGTTTCGGATTGAGCTACACTACAAAATTTTTTTTTAAAAAAAATAAACATTTGATTGTTCAAAATGGGTACTGGCAGACAGCTGCCAGTACCCAAGATGGCCCCCAATAAGGCTGAGAGGGAGGCTAAGAGAGCTGTTTTGGGGGGGATCAGGGAGGTTGGGGGTTAAAGGGGGGATCCTAAACACAGCATATGTAAATATGCTTTTTTTTTTTTTTTTCTTAAAAAAAAAAACAACTTATTTTAGTACTGGCAGACTTTCTGCCAGTACTTAAGATGGCGGGGACAATTGTGGGGTGGGGGAGAGAAGGGAGCTGTTTGGGAGGGATCAGGGGGTGGGATGTGTCAGGTGGGAGGCTGATCTCTACACTAAAGCTAAAATTAACCCTGCAAGCTCCCTACAAACTACCTAATTAACCCCTTCACTGCTAGCCATAATACACGTGTGATGCGCAGCAGCATTTAGCGACTTTCTAATTACCATAAAGCAACGCCAAAGTCATATATGTCTGCTATTTCTGAACAAAGGGCATCCCAGAGAAGCATTTACAACCATTTGTGCCATAATTGCACAAGCTGTTTGTAAATAATTTCAGTGAGAAACCTAAAATTGTGAAAAAATTTACGTTTTTTTTTTACTTTGATCGCATTTGGCGGTGAAATGGTGGCATGAAATATACCAAAATGGGCCTAGATCAATACTTGGGGTTGTCTACTACACTACACTAAAGCTAAAATTAACCCTAGAAGCTCCCTACATGCTCCCTAATTAACCCCTTCAATGCTGGGCATAATACACGTATTGTGCGCAGTGGCATTTAGCAGCCTTCTAATTACCAAAAAGCAAAGCCAAAGCCATATATGTCTGCTATTTCTGAACAAAGGGGATCCCAGAGAAGCATTTACAACCATTTATTCTATAATTGCATAAGTTGTTTGTAAATAATTTCAGTGAGAAACCTAAAGTTTGTGAAAAAATTTGTGAAAAAGTGAACAATTTTTTTTATTTGATCGCATTTGGCGGTGAAATAGTGGCATGAAATATACCAAAATGGGCCTAGATCAATACTTTGGGATGTCTACTAAAAAAAAATATATACATGTCAATAGATATTCAGGGATTCCTGAAAGATATAAGTGTCCCAATGTAACTAGCGCTAATTTTGAAAAAAAGTGGTTTGGAAATAGCAAAGTGCTACTTGTATTTATGGCCCTATAACTTGCAAAAAAAGCAAAGAAGATGTAAACATTGGGTATTTCTAAACTCAGGACAAAATTTAGAAACTATTTAGCATGGGTGTTTATTGGTGGTTGTAGATGTGTAACAGATTTTGGGGGTCAAAGTTAGAAAAAGTGTGTTTTTTTCCATTTTTCCTTCATATTTTATAATGTTTTTTATAGTAAATTATAAGATATGATGAAAATAATGGTATCTTTTGAAAGTCCATTTAATGGCGAGAAAAACGGTATATAATATGTGTGGGTACAGTAAATGAGTAAGAGGAAAATTACAGCTAAACACAAACACCGCAAAAATGTAAAAATAGCCTTGGTCCCAAACGGACAGAAAATGGAAAAGTGCTGCGGTCATTAAGGGGTTAAATAGTTAGTAACTATTCTACCTAGTTAAAATAAATACAAACTTGCCTGTAAAATAAAAATAAACCCTAAGCTAGATACAATGTAACTATTAGTTATATTGTAGCTAGCCTAGGGTTTATTTTACAGGTAAGTATTTAGTTTTAAATAGCAATTATTTGGTTATTAATTGTAGATTTTATTTAGATTTATTTTAATTATATTTAAATTAGGGGTGTTAGGGTTAGGGTTACACTTAGGTTTAGGGGTTAATAAATATAATATAGTGGCGGCGACGTTGGGGGTGGCAGATTAGAGGTTAATAAATGTAGGTAGGTGGCAGGGATGTTAGGGGCGGCAGATTAGGGGTTAATAATATTTAACTAGTGTTTGTGATGCAGGAGTACAGGGGTTTAGGAGTTAATATGTATATAATAATATAATATATATTATAGTGGTGGCGACGTTGGGGGCGGCAGATTAGGGGTCAATAACATTATGTAGGTGTCGGCGATGTTGTGGGCAGCAGATTAGGGGTTAATAAATATAATGTAGGTGTCGGCGATGTTGGGGGCAGCAGATTAGGGGTTCATAAGTATAATGTAGGTGGAGGCGATGTCCGGAGCGCCACATTAGGGGTTAATAATTATAATGTAGGTGTCGGCGACGTCGGGGGCGGCAGATTAGGGGTAATAAGTGTAAGATTAAGGGTGTTTAGACTCAGGGTTCATGTTAGGGTGTTAGGTGTAAACATAAAATGTGTTTCCCCATAAGAATCAATGGGGCTGCGTTACTGAACTTTATGCTGCTTTATTGCAGATGTTAGACTTTTTCTCAGCTGGCTCTCCCCATTGATGTCTATGGGGAAATCGTGCACAAGCACGTACAACCAGCTCACCCCTGACTTAAGCAGCGCTGGTATTGGAGTGCGGTATGTAGCACAATTTTGCTCTACACTCACTTCTTGTCTTTTAACGCTGGGTTTAGAAAAACTTGTAATACCAGCGCTGTAGGAAAGTGAGCAGTGACAATAACGTGCAAGTTAGTACTGCACCCCTTATAACGCAAAACTCGTAATCTAGCCGTATGGGTTTAACAGAAGCGTAGTCAGGGGAAGCAGAAGTCAAACCAGTATATCCAAATAGTAACTGTCAGAGCAAGAGGAATTAACTTAATACACAAGCAACCTCATGCTACAAACACAGTGCTTATAAAGGCTTTTTCAAAGGGAAATATAAACCCTAACCCCAATCTTATTAATCACAGTTTAGTGAATTTCACGAAGCTTTTCTACTGCCCAAGCTTTCAAATTGCTTTTATGAACTATATCATAATAATCTCTATACCAAGACCCCATATTATACCATCCCACTAATATACAATATACTCCCCAATCACATTACAGAACTCATTTTTGTGTTTTAAACCTTTTTATCTTCTTTTTTTTATTAAGAATCTAAAAAAAAAATTATGTTTCAATTAGGGATAGGCGAATGTGTTTATATTCTAATTTGAATGTTAGAACGAATGTTATTGTAGAAATTCGATTTACATAATTGAATGTTGATAAGAACGAATATTCTTTAACATTCTATAATCAAATGTTATTTACAGTTTTCGAATGTCACTTTCAATTTCGAATGTTCATAATTAGAATGTAACATTCGGTTTAACAAATACTATTCATAAATTCAATAGTTCATGTGGTAGGTAATTTAGTCAATTGAAACATAATAGATACAAATAGATCAATATGAATGTTTCTATTTCAAATATTGCATAATTCAAATATTACATTTAAAGAAAGGATTAGAAATACTATTACAAATATATAAATTCAAATTTTTCAAATTTGAATATTGCATAATTCTAATCGAATATTACATTTAAAAAAAAAAAAGCATTAGAAATACTATTACATAAAACAAATGTTAGAATGTTGTACAAACATTCAAAATTTGAAACGAACGAACAAATGTGTTTAAATTCATTTTATTTTTTTGAATGTTGCAAAACATTTGCCCATCCATAGTTTTAATCATAAATGTTCCAATGAAAATATAACATTGTGAGTGCATATGTGTATTCTTTTTTTTCAGTCCTTCACTGAATTTAATTATGTATTAAGTTTAAATACACTGCACCCCATCCCTAATATATGATACAGAACTTTTAACCAGTACACAAATTTCATAAAAGGGAGGACGTTTTCACTAATAAAGTAGTGCCATTGGCCCCCTGTAAAGTATTAACACAATACACAGGGCCAAAAGCCACCAACTGAACAACTGCCAGACTGGCAAAGGGGGCTACAGATAACAACCAGGGTATCCAAAGCAGAACCAGACATTACCATATTACACTTAGCCCAGATGGCGTTAACCTGAGATGACTCCAAAATGCGCTGCATCTCCCATGCTGCTAAATATCTTTTTATTTCATGGATACCTAACTCCCTCCCACTAGATTATTACTGGAACATAAATACTTTTACTTTCCTCCCCCGCAATATTTGTGAATAATTATTATTTTTCTCCACAATGTCTCTCCCTGTACCTCTCACTGTACCATTACACATTATTCCTATTTTATAGGAGCCACTATCACAACACATAAATAAAGCTTTCCACTCAAATGTACGACATATACAGTATATATCAAGCTTGGCTCATTATTAATAATAAGAATATACAATTGTTATATTTATTTTCCTTATAATTAGCACTTTGTACCTGGAGATGGCACTGGATTTCCGTTAGAAAAATATATATCAAAATTGTAATGTAATAAAATATCATAATTAGTTTTTTTATCTATC